>NC_057812.1:105740391-105741362 GCF_018294505.1 Triticum aestivum
AGTCTAGTACTCGCCTAAGTGTTTGAAAATCCTACCGAGTGGTGAGCCAGCCTCCCACTCGGGGGCTTAGCTGCAGTATAGTACTCGCCTAAGTGTGAAAAATCCTACCGAGTGGAGAGCGACCCTCCCACTCGGGGGCTTAGCTGCAGTCCAGTACTCGCCTAAGTTTGAAGATCCTACCGAGTGGAGAGCGACCCTCCCACTCGGAGGCTTAGCTGCAGTCCAGTACTCGCCTAAGTTTGAAAATCCTACCGAGTGGGGAGCGACCCTCCCACTCGGGGGCTTAGCTGCAGTCCAGTACTCGCCTAAGTTATAAAAATCCTACCGAGTGGAGAGCGACCCTCCCACTCGGGGACTTAGCTGCAGTCAAGTACTTGCCTCAGTTTGAAAAATCCTACCGAGTGGAGAGCGACCCTCCCACTTGGAGGGTTAGCTGCAGTCTAGTACTCGCCTAAGTTTGAAAAATCCTACCGAGTGGAGAGCGACCCTCCCACTCGGGGGCTTAGCTGTAGTCCAGTACTCGCCTAAGTGTTTGAAAATCCTACCGAGTGGTGAGCCAGCCTCCCACTCGGGGGCTTAGCTGCAGTCCAGTACTCGCCTAAGTGTTTGAAAATCCTACCGAGTGGTGAGCTAGCATCCCACTGGGAGGCTTAGCTGCAGTCCAGTACTCGCCTAAGTTTGTAAAATCCTACCGAGTGGAGAGCGACCCTCCCACTCGGGGGCTTAGCTATAGTCCAGTACTCGCCTAAGTGTTTGAAAATCCTACCGAGTGGTGAGCCAGCCTCCCACTCGGGGGCTTAGCTGCAGTCCAGTACTCGCCTAAGTGTTTGAAAATGCTACCGAGTGGTGAGCCAGCCTCCGACTCGGAGGCTTAGCTGCAGTCCAGTACTCGCCTAAGTGAGAAAAATCCTACCGAGTGGAGAGCGACCCTCCCACTCGGGGGCTTAGCTGCAGTCCAGTACTCGCCTAAG
>NC_057812.1:105741372-105742314 GCF_018294505.1 Triticum aestivum
AATCCTACCGAGTGGTGAGCCAGCCTCCCACTCGGGGGCTTAGCTGCAGTCCAGTACTCGCCTAAGTGTGAAAAATCCTACCGAGTGGAGAGCGACCCTCCCACTCGGGGGCTTAGCTGCAGTCCAGTACTCGCCTAAGTGTTTGAAAATCCTACCGAGTGGTGAGCCAGCCTCCCACTCGGGGGCTTAGCTGCAGTCCAATACTCGCCTAAGTGTTTGAAAATCCTACCGAGTGGTGAGCCAGCCTCCGACTCGGAGGCTTAGCTGCAGTCCAGTACTCGACTAAGTATTTGAAAATCCTACCGAGTGGTGAGCCAGCCTCCCACTCGGGGGCTTAGCTGCAGTCTAGTACTCACCTAAGTGTTTGAAAATCCTACCGAGTGGTGAGCTAGCCTCCCACGCGGGGGCTTAGCTGCAGTCCAGTACTCGCCTAAGTGTTTGAAAATCCTACCAAGTGGTGAGCCAGCCTCCGACTCGGAGGCTTAGCTGCACTCCAGTACTCGCCTAAGTGAGAAAAATCCTACCGAGTGGAGAGCGACCCTCCCACTCGGGGGCTTAGCTGCAGTCCATTACTCGCCTAAGTGTTTGAATATCCTACCGAGTGGGGAGCGACCCTCCCACTCGGGAGCTTAGCTGCAGTCCAGTACTCGCCTAAGTGTTTGAAAATCCTACCGAGTGGTGAGCCAGCCGCCCACTCGGGGGCTAAGCTGCAGTCCAGTACTCGCCTAAGTGATTGAAAATCCTACCGAGTGGTGAGCCAGCCTCCCACTCGGGGGCTTAGCTGCAGTCCAGTACTCGCCTAAGTGTTTCAAAATCCTACGGAGTGGTGAGCCAGCCTCCCACTCGGGGGCTTAGCTGCAGTCCAGTACTCGCCTAAGTGTTTGAAAATCCTACCGAGTGTTAAGCCAGCCTCCCACTCGGGGGCTTAGCTGTAGTCCAGTA
>NC_057812.1:105742324-105743592 GCF_018294505.1 Triticum aestivum
TACTCGCCTAAGTGTTTGAAAATGCTACCGAGTGGTGAGCCAGCCTCCGACTCGGAGGCTTAGCTGCAGTCCAGTACTCGCCTAAGTTTGAAAATCCTACCGAGTGGGGAGCGACCCTCCCACTCGGGGGCTTAGCTGCAGTCCAGTACTTGCCTAAGTTTGAAAAATCCTACCGAGTGGAGAGCCACCCTCCCACTCGCGGGCTTAGCTGCAGTCCAGTACTCTCCTAAGTTTGAAAAATCCTACCGAGTGGAGAGCGACCCTCCCACTCGGATGCTTAGCTGCAGTCCAATACTCGCCTAAGTTTGAAAAATCCTACCGAGTGGAGAGCGACCCTCCCACTCGGAGGCTTAGCTGCAGTCCAGTACTCGCCTAAGGTTGAAAAATCCTACAGAGTGGAGAGCGACCCTCCCACTCGGGGGCTTAGCTGTAGTCCAGTACTCGCCTAAGTGTTTGAAAATCCTACCGAGTGGTGAGCCAGCCTCCCACTCGGGGGCTTAGCTGTAGTCCAGTACTCGCCTAAGTGTTTGAAAATGCTACCGAGTGGTGAGCCAGCCTCCCACTCGGGGGCTTAGCTGCACTCCAGTACTCGCCTAAGTTTGAAGATCTTACCGAGTGGAGAGCGACCCTCCCACTCGGAGGCTTAGCTACAGTCTAGTACTCGCCTAAGTTTGAAAATCTACCGAGTGGAGAGCGACTCTCCCACTCGGGGGCTTAGCTGCAATCCAGTACTCGCCTAAGTTTGAAAAATCCTACCGAGTGGAGAGCGACCCTATCACTCGAGGGCTTAGCTGCAGTCCAATACTCGCCTAAGTTTGAAAAATCCTACCGAGTGGAGAGCGACCCTCCCACTCGAGGGCTTAGCTACAGTCCAATACTCGCCTAAGTGTTTGAAAATCCTACCGAGTGGTGAGCCAGCCTTCCACTCGGGGGCTTAGCTGCAGTCCAGTACTCGCCTAAGTGTTTGAAAATCCTACCGAGTGGTGAGCCAGCCTCCCACTCGGGGGCTTAGCTGCAGTCCAGTACTCGCCTAAGTGTTTGAAAATCCTACCGAGTGGTGAGCCAGCCTCCCACTCGGGGGCTTAGCTGCAGTCCAGTACTCGCCTAAGTTTGAAAAATCCTACCGAGTGGAGAGCGACCCTCCCACTCGGAGGCTTAGCTATAGTCCAGTACTCGCCTAAGTTTGAAAAATCCTACCGAGTGGAGAGCGACCCTCCCACTCGGGGGCTTAGCTGCAGTCCAGTACTCGCCTAAGTGTGAAAAATCCT
>NC_057812.1:105743692-105744548 GCF_018294505.1 Triticum aestivum
GGGAAATGTCTCCTAGTGTTACCACTGAGCCATGGTAGCTTGCTACTGCTCTGGAACACTTAGGCTGGCCGGCATGTGTCCTTCTTCGTTCCTGTGTCTGTCCCTTCGGGGAAATGTCACGCATTGAGTACCGGAGTCCTGTTAGCCCGCTACAGCCCGGTTTACCGGAGTCCTGCTAGCCCAGTGCTACAGCCCGGACCCACTTGCTGATGACCGACACGTTCGAAGCTGGGTCATGGATGCCTGTCCCTGTAAGTCTGTGCCACTTTGGGTTTACGACTAGTCATGTCAGCCCGGGCTCCTTATCATATGGATGCTAGCGACACTATCATATACGTGAGCCAAAAGGCGCAAACGGTCCCGGGCAAAGGTAAGGCGACACCCGTGGGGATACCGTGCGTGAGGCCGCAAAGTGATATGAGGTGTTACCGGCTAGATCGATGTGACATCGAGTCGGGGTCCTGACATCCCACTCGGGGGCTTAGCTGCAGTCCAGTACTCGCCTAAGTGTTTGAAAATCCTACCGAGTGGACAGCGACCCTCCCACTCAGGGGCTTAGCTGCAGTCCAGTACTCGCCTAAGTGTTTGAAAATCCTACCGAGTGGTGAGCCAGCCTCCCACTCGGGGGCTTAGCTGCAGTCCAGTACTCACCTAAGTGTTTGAAAATCCTACCGAGTGGTGAGCCAGCCTCCCACTCGGGGGCTTAGTTGTAGTCCAATACTCGCCTAAGTGTTTGAAAATCCTACCAAGTGGTGAGCCAGCCTCCCACTCGGGGGCTTAGCTGCAGTCCAGTACTCGCCTAAGTGTTTGAAAATCCTACCGAGTGGTGAGCCAGCCTCCCACTCGGGGGCTTAGC